>NC_057812.1:278567174-278576459 GCF_018294505.1 Triticum aestivum | reverse complement strand
CAACAACAACAACAACAACACCACCACCACCACCAACAACAACAACAACAACAACAACAACAACAACAACAACAACAACAACAACAACAACAACAACAACAACAACAACAACAACAACAACAACAACAACAACAACAACAACAACAACAACAACAACAACAACAACAACAACAACAACAACAACAACAACAACAACAACAACAACAACAACAACAACAACAACAACAACAACAACAACGGGCACACAAGGATTATGTCCCCCTACCTGATCAGGGTAGCACGCTCCCATAACCTTCCCTGATTGGAGGCACAGGCGAGAGGCATGACAATAGACCCAGTTAGGACCTTCCCATAAAGGCACACATGGTTGCACTGGTTAGGTCGATATGGTGGCACCATGACTCAGCCGACAGTTGTTCAAGTTCAATTTAATCCGGTTAGACTTGAATGCGATATGCTAAGCCATGGTAAAATAACATGATGCAATTACAATGCATGAGCATGATATAAGCATGGGGTGCGACAACCATATCAACAATGAATCCTATCCAACTGAGCATGGCATAATGGCAAGCATGAATATCACAAGTACAACACTACTCATAGCATAACATGACCACTAGCATCAATAATAAATACCATGCAAGAACACATCAAATACATTATCGATTAAACACTTAACCAACTAACAGCAAAGGAACAATACATATTAATGGTACTCGGTAACCGATGTTAGTCATGCACCGAAGAACATGACCAACCCAACATGTACTACTATCAAGCATGACCAATATGAAAGTAATACTAGCAGGTAGAACATGATGACAAAGTGCAAGAAACCATAGCATGACGGTAGTCACCGATCCATAAGCATAACCGAAATAAAGACAGCAGTAGCAAAACAAACATACAGTTATTAAAGATTCAAGAAAACCAAAGCTACTGCATGGCTATCATGCAAATGGTGGTTGTGGCTTGCCTGGGGATGAAGAAACCACCGGGAAGATGTGCGGAAAGATCGCGGAAGAAATCACCGGAAAAGTTTCTCTCCCGAAGGGGCTGATTACGGGCAAGGTAAAAGGGACATTTTCAGAATGCTAAAACATAATGAAAATGGTTCCAACAGAACGGGCTCGACAAGACGAAGATGTGAGCGATGGTTTCACCTCAATAGGAGTTACGGTTACGGAGTTATGAAATATGGAAGAAGAAGGACCAATTTGTGAATACTTTCATCACCAATGGGTCCCTGAGAGGAAAAACAGAAAATGTATTTCAGACAATACGCCTGCGGAACTAAGAGAGTGCATTCTTGGCCACAAAAGAGAGAAATACGCCTTCCCGGAGAGACAACACATCTAGGTCTGAAGTAATGCAAGAGTACATTTTCGAACAAGGGAAGGCGTATTACGAGGAATATGCTTCCACTTACCACGTGGCAAGGGCGGGGTCAACGCGCGGTGAGGCTGGCCGGTGGGGTCCGCGCGCAGGTGGGGGGCATGGCGAGTCGTCGTCTTCCTCCTCTCTCTGGCCTGACCAAAGTAGAGGAGGAGCAGAGGCAGGGGCGCTACCGGCGTCGGCCTCGGCAACTTCGGCCACCTCCGGCCAAATGGAGGCCACCGGCGGGCTCGGCGTGGCCTACCGCATCCATCCCTGCACAGAGGAGATGCCGGAGAGGATAAGAGCGACCACGGCGAAGGGGATAACAGAGGCGGCTCCGACGGCAATTTCCTTGGAGGGGGAGCACTCTGACGGCGGGGAGGCCAAGGCGAGAGGGTGGGGCGACTCGCGAGGAGGAGGGGGAGCCTCTGGTAGCAACGGGAGGGAGAGAGGAGCATCAGAAGGCTCGGTTGGGATGGTGACAGAGGGGCGGGCGGTGGCCTGAGTTGCGGGGCACGCGGCCAGGGTGGACTCCGGCGAGGGGCGTGGTGGTGGGGAGAACTGCGGGGATTAGGGGGCTCCGGGGAACAGCTCTGGTGGAGGAGAGGAGGGCTATGGTGGTCGGGACCGAGACCAACTCCGGCGAGGTCACGGCTATCCGAGGAAGAAACGGGGAGGGAGAGCTGCTCCGGTGGGCAAAAGAGGTGGGGGAGGAGTGAGTGAGGAGCGGGGGACCTCGGGCATGCTATATATAGCCGTGGAGGAACGCTCTAGAGCTCACGGACGAGCTCCCGACCAAGCTTTAATGGCGGGCAGAGACTGGATGTGGCACGGGCGCGACTCTAGTGGCACATTTAAGCTGAACGACGATGAGGCATCGATGCATGGCATCACGGGGAATCTCATGGACAAAGTTTGAGGTCGAGACGAGGAGGAAGGAGACGAGAACAGGGGCAACAACAAGCCAGAGCACACAATTAGTGTGACGCCAATATGATCACCACGGGCACTAGCGCAAGCGGCATGCTTTGGCGTGGCCGACCATGTCCAGTAGATGGACCTTAGAGCCCTTAGTCTAACTAAGGAAAGAATGTGGTCCAGGGGCAAAGAAGAGATTTGTAGAAGACCCCAACGCAAACCAGCAGCAAAGTGTTTGTGTTGTGCAGTGGGGACACCAGCTTTGTACCGCAGTAAATAGTTTGGCTAGTGATGATCACACACATAGGTGATGTTGATTACCAAAAATCAGACTAAGAGGAGGAGTTTAGATGAGGGTTGCTGTAGAAACCACTACAATGACCAGAATTAGAGATTTGGATGTTGCACTCACATGAAGAGGCAACTTGAGCTAAAATTGGGCACGACCCAAGTATTTGAATATATGAAGATGCTCAAAAAGTTTCATGTCATTTGAACGTGCCAAAGTAGCACTTGCTTCATATAGCTTCGCTCTGGATAGAAACTTGGAAAAATTGCACAGGGCAAATGAGGTAATGGAGTGAGCCAAGTTTTGGTGGAGGGAGTTTATATAGATAGTAAAATGTCCTGGTAAATTTCAGCTTAAATGAAGAAATATAAAATATAGTTGCTTCTCAAACTGAAAATCTGACCAGAAACTAAGATTTGGAGCTGAGCTCACATAGATGAGTTACGTGAGCTCATATTTGGTAGAGAGTCATGATTTGATCATATGAAGGACCATGCAAAATTTCACCGCAATTGGATTAGCCTAGCTAGTACTTCCTTTACAATAAATTCCCTCAGATAGGAACTTTGAAAAATTGCTCAGGAATATTTACTAGGCAAATTAAGTTGAATTTTGGCATGAGGCAATTATATGGACATGGAAAGGTGTCCATTAAGTTTGAGGTCAATTGGGCAAAGGTAAATGGCACTTGCTTCACAATCTTCCATTCAGGACAAAATAGGAAAATAATTAATTGAACATGATGGGAAATATTGCAAATGAATTTTTTTGCCATATTTGAGGAAGATATGACCCAAACAATTAATTAAAATTATTTGGGAATTTTGAGAGTTATAGAAATATAGGTTGCTTCACAACCTAGGGCAAATTGGGTTATTCCTTTAATAGAAAAGGAATATTCCCAAGGAAAAAGAATATTGGGGTTTGGTCCAAGATGGAAATGGCGAGGTCTAGGAATGCATGGTTTGGGGATGACAAGCCACTCTGGAAAGAAATAAGAGGTCATCTTCTTCAGTTTCCAGACCACATAGCCACGGAAAAAGAAAACTCAAGCAAAAATCTCAGATAAACAAAAGAAAAAGAAAGGGCCAAAAATCAGGTTGTGCCAATTCGTCCCCCCTTAAAGAAATCTCATCCTCGAGATTTGGTTGCTCATGGAACAAGTATGAATATACTGACTTAAGGAAACCGTTTACAACTCGGGTATCCTTTTTCCTTAATTGATTGTTCCCACTGACTTCTTCATCTGACTTGACTGGCTGGCTCTTGGGTGGTTTGCTTTACTGTATCCATATTCTGACAGAACTTACCTTACATGTTCATGCTTATCTTGGCTCCAATTATTTTCATATCTGCTGACTTAGCTGAGTGTGACAGATTACCATGACTGAAACATATGCGTGTCTCACAAGTCCAGGCGTGATTTCCGATGGATGCATCATCCAGAACTGACAATCTTTCATGACGTGAGGGTCAAATTTTCTTGATGGACACCCAACATTTTTGCTCCTTGCATTGGGTTTCTCAAATAGATGCATTTCCTCCGGGCTCAAAACAGTGATGTGGATCATAACTGTTCATCTGACCGATACTGATTTCTCACGGATTTCATGAATCATCTTGACTGGCTCCACTATCGTAAGTGTCAGATTTGAACCAAATATTTGACTGTCTCCTGTCGTGGCTAGCATAAAGGGGTGTGATAGTATCTGCAGGCTTGACTGACGGGGTCTGGCGGAAGAATTTTGTTCACGACTGGTTATCCTTTGATGGTTCACATAAGTGAGGGCACATGCTTCAAGACTGTTATTCCACCTTCTGATTACTCATGCTGATGGCATATCTAGGGGGATAGTAGGTCGTGTGATGCTTTACCATGGATGCTAGAGTCAACTGTTGAATTGATCTTTGGTCTGACTTTACACACTCAGATATTCGATACTGACAATTTCGAGCATATCCTGTTGACTGAACAGGTTGTCTGGATATGGGGTCCTTTCCAAAATTGAGCAGACCTCTTAGATGAATATTCCTGACGATCGATGCTGACTCAGACTATCGAGGGTGTCTACACCATGTGGTACATACAACACTCTTTGTACCTACATCATCGGTCTTGCTCCTTCATTAGTATTTTCTTGGCGTGGACCTTTGCTGAAAGAGCGGGGTCATATTGCTTCTTTTTGTGACCATTAGGTTCTGTTGGGTGCAATATTCTGACAAGCGTACCCTTATCCTCATCTTCCGACATGGTAATATTGATTAAATGGTAGGTTAATCGTCTTCAAGCTTTAACTGTAGGGGAAATGATCATCCAAACCCTTGCAAGAAATTGGCAAATAAATCAGTAGCCACCAGAACGGTCTTTACAACTCAGATCTGGGACTTCACTGAAATAACTCAACCATGGCTCAAGATGGCCGAAAATCAGCTCAAAGCATGAGATCGTGTTGATAAGAAGAAAGTGACAGTTCCCTAAGACAGCCGAAAAACAACTCAGAGCAAACGGCCACTGTTACAAAAAGAAACTCAACAGATGTACGAGACGGCTGGAAAGCAGCCCAGAACTCATGATAGTTGTTGAATAGAGAAAAACAAAGGCGGCATCCACCCTGGTCGGCCAAAAACAGCTCAGAACACAGGCGTGGTGCCGTCAACATAGAAAAGTAGACAAGGTCTCATCAGGATCATATTCCAGGTTCGCAGGTACTTGTACAGGGCTCACTATTGTCATCAATCTTCATATTCCTTTGTTACACAGAGGTGTATATCTGGCTTCCTTCACATATATCTGAGAATCTGATTCCCGAGGCAAACTTGTGTTCTGACTAATTTTTGATTCTGAACAAACTTATGCGGATCTAACTCTTGGGAGGCACTGCCATATGTTGTCAATTCACAGTGTAACATCTTGCACTAGTGCCTTACTAAGGTTGATTGGATGGCTTATGCTGGAAACCATTGAGAGTATCTTGTTGAGGAAGACTGAGAATTGTGCTTCAGAAGCTTCCCCCCTTAAAGACTTGCTAGGGAAAACTCAGTACCTTATGCCGGAAGTTTTTGCGAATAGAGTTTCTTGCACCGGAAGTCATCCATATATCATACTAAGGAAGATAAAGGAATCTTGTATTGGAAGCTTTTCTGGTAGCTTGCTAGGGAATACTAGGTTGCTTACACTAGAAGTTTCTCAGTGTGATATACAGACTGATTACCACATATATATCTCATCTTGATATTCTGGTTGTTGATTACTTGTATGAAACGGGGTTTGCTGGACTATCATCCTTTCTGAGTATTGAATACATGACACGTTCTTTCTTTCTTCCAGGTATATCGGGTTTCAAAATCATCCTTAACGAAGAATCAAACCTTGCATCTAAATCATACCTTTGACCGATGACATACTGTCGATCTTGGACACAATTTATCTTCTCGCTGATTTGATCATTTCTGCTATGAAGAGTTTACACTGAGGGAGACTTGACTATCCATACTGTTATGAGGAGTGCACACTGATGCAAACTTGATGGTCAGCATCACGATCAGGTATTCCCCATTTCACTTCAGTCGGCTGAGAATTCCATTATGTTTAGCTGAGTTTCCAAATACTAAAATTCCTTGCTGATTCTTCGGGCCCAATGTCAGTTGATGAGCAACTTTAATAAGGGGAAAATATGTAACACAAAAGGCCCAAAGAAAGAAGCAAAAGAAACGACAAAAACAAAAGCACACATGCATACAAATAATATAATTAATTAAGCAATATGACATATTACTGCTACTCACGCAATAATATGCATGCACACCTAAGCACACAAATCTCACGAAAACTCCGGTATTACGAGCTAATATGTTGTGGCGGTGTGCACGAAAATGAATTCACGTGTGGAAGGAATTGGTGTAACCAAGTGTGACGTCCCCGATTTGACCGTACACTAATCATACACGCAAACGCATACGATCAAGATCAGGGACTCACGGGAAGATATCACAACACAACTCTACAAATAAAATAAGTCATACAAGCATCATATTACAAGCCAGGGGGCTTGAGGGCTTGAATACAAGAGCTCGATCATAGACGAGTCAGCGGAAGCAACAATATCTGAGTACATACATAAGTTAAACAAGTTTGCCTTAAGAAGGCTAGCACAAACTAGGATACACATCGAAAGAGGCGCAGGCCTCCTGCCTGGGATCCTCCTAAACTACTCCTGGTCGTCATCAGCGGGCTGCACGTAGTAGTAGGCACCTCCCGAGTAGTAGTAGTAGCCGTCGACGGTGGCGTTTGGCTCCTGGGCTCCAACGTCTGGTTGTAGCAATCGAGTAGAAAGGGGGAAAAGAGGGAGCAAAGCAACCATGAGTACTCATCCAAAGTACTCGCAAGCAAGGAGCTACACTACATATGTATGCATTGGTATCAAATGGATTAAGGGTATCATATGTGGACTGAACTGCAGAATGCCGGAATAAGAGGGGGATAGCTAGTCCTTTTGAAGACTACGCTTCTGGTAACCTCCATCTTGCAGCAGGAGAAGAGAGTAGATGGTAAGTTCACCAAGTAACATCGCATAGCATAATCCTAACCGATGATCCTCCCCTCGTCGCCCTGTGAGAGAGCGATCACCGGTTGTATCTGGCACTTGGAACGGTGTGTTTTATTAAGTATCCAGTTCAAGTTGTCATAAGGTCAAGGTATAACTTCGGGTCGTCCTTTTACCGAGGGACACGACTATTCGAATAGATCAACTTCCCTGCAGGGGTGCACCACATTTCCCAACACGCTCAATCCCCTTTGTCCGGACACACTTTTCTGGGTCATGCCCGGCCTCGGAAGATCAACACGTCGCAGCCCTACCTAGGCACAATAGAGAGGTCAGCACACCGGTCTAAATCCTATGGCGCAGGGGTCTGGGCCCATCGCCCATTGCACACCTGCACGTTGCGTACGCGGCCGGAGAGCAGATCTAGCAACCTCCATTACAAAGGAAGTTGCGTTATGCGGTCCAACCCGGCGCGCGCCGCTCAGTCGCTGACGTCACGAAGGCTTCGGCCGATACCACGACGTCGAGTGCCCATAACTGTCCCCGTGTAGATGGTTAGTGCGTATAGGCCAGTAGCCAGACTCAGATCAAATACCAAGATCTCGTTAAGCGTGTTATTTTGAAATAACCACGGACGCCGACCAGGGCCAGGCCCACCTCTCTCCTAGGTTGTCTGAACCTGCCCTGTCGCTCTGCCAGAAAGTAACAGTCGGGGGCCTTCGGGAACTCAGGCCCACCTCTACCGGGATGGAGCCACCTGCCCCTTCAGCCCCCAACATCAGAATCACTCACGGGTACTCCTACGAGCCGACTCGACTTTAGTCACCGCCTGTATAGCATGTAGATATGTATAAGTATATACCCGTGATCATTTCCCGAGTGATCACGGCCCGATAGTATAGCATGGCAGACGGACAAGAATGTAGGGGCACTGATGATAAACTAGCATCCTATACTAAGCATTAGGATTGCAGGTAAAGGTAACAACAGTAGTAGCAAGGACAGGCTATGCATCAGGATAGGATTAACAGAAGCAGTAACATGCTACACTACTCTAATGCAAGCAGTATAGAGAAGAGTAGGCGATATCTGGTGATCAAGGGGGGGGCTTGCCTGGTTGCTCTGGCAAGAGAGAGGGGTCGTCAACACCGTAGTCGTATTGGGTAGCAGTGGCGTCGGTGTCGGTTTCTAGCGAGAGAAGAGGGGGAAGAAACAATAAATATAATGCAAACAAATGCATGACGATGCATGACATGACAAAGCGTGATGCTAGGTGTGCCCTAACGCGGTAGGAAGTGGTACCGATGAAGGGGGGAAACATCCGGGAAAATATCCCTAGTGTTTCGTGTTTTCGGACAGGCAAACCAGAGGGGGAAATTTTCGTGTTAGCTATGCTAGGGATGCGTGGCGGACGAACGGGCTGTGTATCCGGATTTGTCTCGTCGTTCTGAGCAACTTTCATGTACAAAGTTTTTCGATCCGAGCTACGGTTTATTTTATATTAATTTTAAAAGATTTAAATCATTTTAGGATTTATTTAATTAATTAAATCAACATTATCCAAAATAGTGTTTGTTGAGGTCAGCATGACATCAGCAGTTGACCTGGTCAACCTGACAGGTGGGTCCCGTATGTCATTGACACATTTAATTAACAGGTTAATTAAACAGGGTCAATTAGTTTAATTAGTGGTTAGGTTAATCTAATCAGGATTAAATAGTTTAATTAATTCTTTAATTAATTAATTAAGTTAATTATTTATTAAATTAATTACTATTATTATTAAATAATTAAAAAATGTTCTGGGCGTGGGGCCCATATGTCATAGGCCCCGGGGGGCCATAGCGGGCGCGGCTAACGGGGCTGCGGGAGGGACAACCCCGAGTGCTGTGAGCGGGCACAACCGCGGGGACGCGGTGGCCGGCGACGGTGACCGGCGCTGAGGCGCCATGGGGGAGGGGGGTGGCAGGGGAGCGCGAGCACTGAGCAGCAAGCAGGGTGGCTGGCGCGGTGGTGAGGGAAGGTGGGGCAGCGGCGGAGGCAAGGGCGCGAGCGTGCGGGCGCTCGACTCGGCCAGCGAGGGCGGGGACCGCAGCCATGGCGAGGCCAGGAGGTCGCCGTGGCGGCCGACGAACGGCGGAAGCGGGCGGTGAG